>NC_079165.1:77531695-77559195 GCF_947568905.1 Ostrea edulis | reverse complement strand
TCAACTACCCGGTGCATGTACTGAATCTACTCAGATTGATTTACATCACAGGGTGCTTGATTTCAAAGATTTTGAAAACAATTATGATGAGTAAATACTTCAAGTCCCTAAAGTCATGCACCGTTCCTTTACTGCCTTAGGTTAATTGTGATAATACAACTCTCTTCTATCCAATTCGTACAATCATGTCCTATTACAGAAACGCAGTGTTCTACCCTTCCCCAGTAAATCTCCATATACTCATCACTTTCACATTTACATATATGATGCCTGGGCCTCCAGATATATCAAATAATAGTACTATTTTAGTAGCTATACCTCTCTTTCAACATGTATACCCTCTCTCCCCACCGCTAGGGCCTAATCAAAATAGTGTACTCACAAATCTTTACCCCCTAAAACCCCATTACAATGGTGTGCCTACCAATCTTTACCCCCTTAGCCCTAAGACCCCCATTAAAATGGTGTACTCACCACTCCGTAACCCCCGTTAGGTTCCCCCTGGTGTACTCACCACTCCGTAACCCCCGTTAGATTCCCCCTGGTGTACTCACCACTCCGTAACCCCCGTTAGGTTCCCCCTGGTGTACTCACCACTCCGTAACCCCCGTTAGGTTCCCCCTGGTACCAGTTTGTGTACGTCACATCATTGTTGTCGGCCCAAAACAACTGTCCAGTGGTCCGCTTCTTAAGACCAATCCAGGGACTGGTGTTCAAACCACTCAAGAGGGTGGTCACAAAAGCTGGAACATTTCAATACAGATGTTTTGTTTAAAATTCATACAAGAAATATCCTCGAGAATCCCCTTTAATGTGAATATTGGTTTTCATGAACTTGTTACTTTGTTTACATGTAAGGGGTAAATTTTGATCACTGACAAATATCATTTGTCAAGAAGAGGTTGCAATTGGTGAATCATGAATAATTTAATCAAATTTGATTGGCTAAGCAGCATCAATCATTTTTCAATAACATAACTTGCTATTTAAAGCCATTAATGTTTGATGTTTGTGTTCAAAATTTCTCCTAGAAACAGAATTAAAAATGCAATTATCAAGTGAAAATTTAAATCCAAAGAAATGAATTCAATATAAAAGTGTGTTACCAGTTATGACATAGCAGATTACACTTTTTATAAACTGCATTGCAATTCATAATTGTAATCATAATGAAGTCATGTTAAAACCCAATAACATACAATGCACATTTGTTATCAAATTCTCGCTGTAACTCAGTGGTTTGAGCAGTATCATCTCACTAGAGAATGGTAGATTTGTTACGGAGTCAAATTTTGTACATCAATGTAGTGACAAAATGCTCAATACTTGATTCTACAAGGTCAACATGGCATCTCTAAAAGCTTGGTATCTCACCATTATCCAGATCATTGTTGATGCTGGCTAAGTAATACTTCTCCATGCCCTGAGCGATACAGAATTTGGAGGCATTGGACCATGACATGGGGGTTGTGAAGATCCGGTAACACTTGTTGCTGTATTTGTCGGCTGCGTATCCCCCGGGACAATTACCCAGAATCCTGGGAGGGGCGGGGATTGTGGGGGCTGCTCCCAGTCGCTTCTCACACACAAACCCTCGTCTATTGGAACAATGCGCATCATTCCATTTTCCTGAATTAAAGACAAGATATATCATCACTAATTTTCAAAGCTAATTCATGTGTACAGTTGTTTATCTAATTCATGTGTACAGTTGTTTATCCAATTCATGTGTACAGTTGTTCATCTAATTCATGTGCACAGTTGTTTATCTAATTCATGTGCACAGTTGTTTATCTAATTCATGTGTACAGTTGTTCATCTAATTCATGTGTACAGTTGTTTATCTAATTCATGTGTACAGTTGTTCATCTGATTCATGTGCACAGTTATTCATCTGATTCATGTGCACAGTTGTTTATCTAATTCATGTGTACAGTTGTTTATCTAACTCATGTGTAAAGTTGTTTATCTAATTCATGTGTACAGTTGTTTATCTAATTCATGTGCACAGTTGTTCATCTAATTCATGTGTACAGTTGTTTATCTAATTCATGTGTACAGTTGTTTATCTAATTCATGTGCACAGTTGTTCATCTAATTCATGTGTACAGTTGTTCATCTAATTCATGTGTACAGTTGTTCATCTAATTCATGTGTACAGTTGTTTATCTAATTCATGTGCACAGTTGTTCATCTAATTCATGTGTACAGTTATTTATCTGATTCATGTGCACAGTTGTTTATCTAATTCATGTGTACAGTTGTTTATCTAATTCATGTGTACAGTTGTTTATCTAATTCATGTGCATAGTTGTTCATCTAATTCATGTGCACAGTTATTTATCTGATTCATGTGCACAGTTGTTTATCTAATTCATGTGCACAGTTGTTTATAAACAATTACATGTGTTATGGTGCACATGTCTATGGTTGTCAGAAACATTTCATCATCAAAGCCAGGAGTTGAAAAAGTCTGGGATTTAAACAACCACACCAGGATTTAAACAACCAGACCCAAATTTAAACAACCTGACAAGGATTTAAACAACCAGACCAGGATTTAAACAACCTGACCAGGATTTAAACAACCAGACAAGGATTTAAACAACCTGACCCAGATTTAAACAACCAGACCAGGATTTAAACAACCAGACCAGGATTTAAACAACCAGACTTTAAACAACCAGACCAGGATTTAAACAACCAGACCAGGATTTAAACAACCTGACAAGGATTTAAACAACCAGACAAGGATTTAAACAACCAGACCCAGATTTAAACAACCTGACAAGGATTTAAACAACCAGACCAGGATTTAAACAACCTGACCCAGATTTAAACAACCAGACCAGGACTTAACAACTGTAGAGCACCTGTTAGGATATTCAGGGAGTCCAGGTTCAAATATTGTAGCATTTGTTCACATCCTGGTCAGATTGTTCAGTTCTAGACTTAAGTAACGTTCAAATCCCAGTTTCATTGTTCAAAAGCTGGTCCGCCTCATTACATTGTTTTGTTCTCTTTAGCCTGAATGACATTATTCTTCAAAGACATTCCTAGAGAAATTTGTAGTAATTAAGTGTGTGTTTACTTAATTTAGCGAGATTCATTGTACTCTAAATTACTCTAGTCATTCATTATCATACATGACAGAAATTAATGTTCATTCATAATTACAAAAAAACATTCCATCTACACAGATCGCACTGAACATTGAATATGCTGAAGTATATACATGTACAACTGCATCAGGATTTTCTGTAAACAACCTCACCATTAGACACTTTGATTTCTACACAGTCCTCGGCGCCGAAGAAGTCGTTGGGTTCCCCTGGATGCCAGTTCACGAAGGATACAGGGCTACCATCAGACCACCTGGTGAGAAAGAGAACATTTATTGCATGTAGTGTACAAACCAGACAAAAACCTCTATAGAATAATATATATATATATAAAAAACAAGAGGCCCAGGGGCCTTATAGGTCACCTGAGTATCATGTAACAACCTTCCAATGTTTGAATTAGGTTTGTGTTTAAATATAAGAATTTTACTTTTGGATGGAAGAAACATTGAATAGCTATGTGGTCAGCCCCGCCTTTGCACCAGAACCCCTGACCCAGGGGCCATAAATTTCAGTTTTGAAAGAAGCATACTTGATCATCATTATCATACTATTAGTTTGTCTACTCAATACCCAGCAGCAGAGGAGAAGATTTTCAAAGAAATAAAATTCATTTTCACTATATGATCAATAGGGCCCCACCCTAATACCAGAACCCCTGACCCAGGGGCCATGAATTTCACAATTTTGAAAGAGGCATCCTTGCTCACCATAACCATGCTATTGGTTTGTCTACTTAATACCCAAGGACAGAGAAGAAGATTTTCAAAGAAATAATGCATTTTCACTATATGACTTATAGAGCCCCACCATAGCACCAGAACCCCTGATCCAGGGGCCATGAATTTCACAATTTTTAACAAGAGGTACTGTGAGCAATGCTCACTAAGAATACCCCCCGCTTACCCCAATCTCCCAAAGGGTGTTGGTAATAGGTATAAACTACCTCTTTTCTGAGTGTTGCTACTTCGATGTCCAGTGCGCATGACCTTTGACCTTTTGACCCCAAAATCGATAGGGAACATCTTCATCCCATGGGTAGTCCATATGTATAATATGGTGACTGTAGGTGGAAAGGATAACGCTTTAGAGCCCGGAAACCATATAGCTACTTCAATGTCCAGTGCGCGTGACCCCAAAATCGATAGGGATCATCTTCATCCCATGGGTAGTCCATATATATGATATGGTGACTGTAGGTGGAAAGGATAACGCTTTAGAGCCCGGAAACCATATTGCTACTTCAATGTCCAGTGCGCTTGACCTTTGACCTTTTGACCCCAAAATCGATAGGGAACATCTTCATCCCATGGGTAGTCCATATGTTTGATATGGTGACTGTAGGTGGAAAGGATAACACTTTAGAGCCCGGAAACCATATTGCTACTTCAATGTCCAGTGCACTTGACCTTTGACCTTTTGACCCCAAATCTTCATCCTATGGGTAGTCCATATGTATGATATGGTGACTGTAGGTGGAAAGGATAACACTTTAGAGCCCGGAAACCATATTGCTACTTCGATGTCCAGTGTCCTTGACCTTTGACCTTTTGACTCCAAAATCGATAGGGAACATCTTCATCCCATGGGTAGTCCATATATATGATATGGTGACGGTAGGTGGAAAGGATAATGCTTTAGAGCCCGGAAACCATTGCGTCTACAGACGGACAACCCGATTCCATTATACCCCCCACAACTTGTTGCGGGGGGTATAAAGAGGCATCCTTGCTCATCATTACCATGCTATTAGTTTGTCTACTTAATACCCAGAGACAGAGACGAAGATTTTCAAAGAATTTCTATATTTTCACTATATGACCAATAGAGCCCCACCCTAACACAAGAACCCCTGCCCCAGGGGCCATGAATTTCACAATTTTGGTAGAGGGCTCAACGCTCATTATAATTATGCCCACAGTTTGGTTTCTTGATGTCCAGGAGTAAAGAAGAAGATTTTTTAAAATTACACTCATTTTGATGGTTTTTGCCCCACCCCTCAGGCCCCAGGGGGGCAGGGACCACGAATTTCACAATTTTTGTTCCCCTCCACCCATAGATGTTATATGCCAAAATTGGTTGAAATTGGTTCAGGGGTTTCAGAGAAGAAGCTGAAAATGTTCAAATGTTAACGCACGACGACGGACAAAAACAGATAAAAAACTAAGCCAAAACCATACTTCAGATGTACATTTGATGTGCTGGAAATGTTGGCATTTTGGGCAAATAATGGATGTTAGCTAAAATTCAAAGTGAGAAAATTTCTATTCTAATGTAACATTATGGCAAGAACAAAAATTGACCAAAAAATAAACCAATTAACATTTCAACCTGAAATATCTGCCAAATATACCTGATGCCAAAATTACACAATATACGGTTTGTGGTAATTTCACACAAGTTATACAATGTAATACCCACAATATCTAAGATTTTGGATTTATTTTTCATATTGATGTTGAAGGTAGAAACTTAGTAATTGAAAGAAACATAAAGTTGGTTGCCATAGGTTCTGACTCCGGGAATATACAACAGTTTCATCAGAGAAGAACACGACAGCCTATACTCAATGATGACCAAGTTTCCATTCATAGAAATGACACGGGAAAGAACTGCCAAATTGCTAAGCATTGTATCTTTTTACAAATTTATACATTAGAAAAGCATGATTATTTTAAAAATTTCAAAATAAACGGAAATATCTCAAAAACTATCCTCTTACTTGTATCCAATATCAAAGTCCACTTCACTTAGGCCAATCCACAAGTCTGTAGCAGATGTGTTCAGGATCTGAAGGAAGAGACATACTATAGTGATAAGTCAACAAGTACAAGATTTACACACATTCAAATATTTCTATGTGTTAAGGTCATATGCCATTTTTTCTAACAAATGTTTTTTATCTCCTCAACATGGAGAGTTTTTGTAGGAAAATTGACATTCTATATTCTAGTAATATTACTGTACTTCATATATCGTCCTGGCTATCTCAGTGGTTTAAGTTCACTTAACCATTAATGCAAGGGTTCTGGGTTCGATCTCTGATTGATCCAATGATTTGTCTCCCCTTTTTTGCTATAATAACTTAGTAATGTCCATACATATACAACCTTCTGTGATACATAAGAGCCGACTTCACATTTTTACCAGTCACATCCACAAACTATCAAAACATGATATATGTAAATCATGAACAGACCTGGTAATATATCCAACATTTTGTTGCATAATTTACGATAGGATGCAAGTAAATCGTACCCGAAATTTCACGAAAAATTATCTATTATTGAGAAACATTGTGTATGATCTTAAATGAAAGAAAAAAATTATCTTGATTATACATGTTTTGTGTAAACACAGGTCATTGATTCAAAGCATTTTTTTCTTCAAATTTTAGGTGTAAATTCTGATTGAGTTGAAATTTAAAGGTATATACATGTATTTCATAACATGAAATTATCATTGAAGCTAGATTTTTAGATAAGATTTGCAGAAAATTTCAAGAATAAGTTTATGATATGTGAATCTAATGAGAAAAAATTGTAATAATCACAAGTAGAAATTCTTCACAGATTTTCTTATCATGTCTACTGTGGAATCAGATTGATTGATTGAATATTGTTTAACGTCCCTCTCGAGAATATTTCACTCATATGGAGACGTCACCACTGCCGGTGAAGGGCTGCAAAATTTCGGCCTATGCTCGGCCTATGGAATCAGAAAACTATGGGACAATTTATAAATTATCATATTTACTATGGAATCAGAAAACTACGGGAAAATTTCTTATCATGTCAATCTGATTAAAACCAGATCCTGAGATCCGCTCACTTAGATCGCTACACTAGGATCTGACGTAACCCCACAGAGGGTCACGTCCGCATGACCTTTTGTTAAGTCAATCAAATTGACCCTGTCGATTTATACCAACGATAATTTTTCTCCCATGAACCTTTGCGTCATTATTTACGTTAGAGATGCAATAAAAATGGCTGCGCATTTGACAGACGACTGCACACAAAACATGCGATTTAAACAACGTTTGTATTCTCTGCGGGTTTTCTTTCATTCAAACGCTAAAAAATCCCGATGGAGTTCACAATTCAAGGAAAATGGCTGCGATTGTTTGGCTTGAAAGAAAACATATCGCAGTTAGATGCGACGTCACAATGCACCGTTTACGTCGACTAGCATTATATTCCTCATGTTATTTAAGTAAACCACCTTGAAAACTATTCAAATCGTACCCATCCCTATTCATACATAAATCGGAATTCACAATTAATTTAATTTGGGTATATTTCATATCGTATGTTTTGTTGTTTGTATGAACGGAATAGATGAGGCATTATTGCGAAAGTTTATAATTCTTTATCCGAGAATATACAATTTTACAGTGTGGAATAAATTTCGTGGGAAAGAGATTACAGCAATTTGTTTACGAATTTCCAGGAACCGCCTAAATAGCCATCATTGTCTGTATGGCGCAATCTGACTGGCTGATAGTTCTCATGAATATTCCAAGTGAAAGGTCATGCGGATATAACCCCATATGGGGTTATGTCAGATCCTATTGTAGCGATTGTGAGCGTATTCTAGGATCTGATTTTAATCAGATTGCTTATGTGTACTGTGGAATCAAAATCATGGGAAAATTTCTTATCATGCCTAATGTGGAGTCAGAAACTACAGTGTACAGGAAAAATTTTTGTGAATTTTTAAAATTTCATATCATCCTTGTGACATGACTTCATAGATTTAAAAACTGTTCATTACAATCTCCAATTCAAGTGTAGAAACATATAAATTTATAACTGATACTTTACTGAAAATTGTAAATTTATTGAAATGGGCTTTCCATGGAGTATAAGCCTCAGATAAACTTTCAGATGTAATGTAGACGGACCTGATGCTGAATGAAGAACTGCTCCAAGACATTGTTCACAGTCAACAGATCTCCACCTTTACTCTGACAGTAACGTCGAGATTCTCGCCACGTTTTGGCCTGGTTCCCGGCTCCATCAGAAATCAAATAGCAGTGGTTGTGATAGAACATCCAGCCCACATCTGAACCACAACTTCCAGCTAGTAAATGTAGAGAACTTGTACAGTCATGATTCAACTATCAGAAATAATAGATAGACTGGCATTTTCATATGAAAAGCGGAATGAAAATCATTTCGCTGTAAGTATGAATTCATTATAAATGTGTTTGCTGCAAATGTGTTTTACTACAAGAGTTAATTCATTATAAGTGTGTATGTTGTAACCAAGCTTCACTGTAAGTGTGAATTCATGATAAGTGAGTTCGCTGTAACCGAGTTTTACTGCAAGTGTGAATTCATTATAAGTGTATTCACTGTAACAGTGTTTTACTGTTAAAGTTAAAGGTATATATGCTGTATTAAACAGTATTTTATTTGATGTTAAAAACTAGAACAAAGTTTTGTCAGAATGATAAGCTATGAAAAATAATAAGATTTGACAATTTCAACAAATTCAATACGGATATTAAAGGAATACTGGTCTACTGAATGACTGGTGAAAATGATGATTTTCTTGTGCATATTTAAGGAGTGAAGCTTATGGTGGTCGTGCGCAAGTGTGTGAGAAAAATATCATTAGAAACAGCATGGGAGTTACAGTATATAGTAGTACTGAATGTTGACTTCATGTTAAACAGAAAAGTTAACTCCAATGCTCAAAGTGGTTCTCTCTACCCTGTTTTATTCCGTTTGTATGTGTCCCATCAACTGTTTGCAGGGCATACACGCTTTCACGGTACCTTGTAGTTGTTTAGTTTCAAAATAACGCATGCAACAACACATGATTATAAATATTTTGAAATGGGACATTCACTATCAGACTTGGAAGAAAACATAAATATAGATAGGAAAGGCCAATTCAACTTAATTGATAGATTATCATCTCCACCCGCCCCTCAAAAATTGGCCCACCCCAAATCTTTCTATTTTGCGAAACTTGCGATTTCCGGAAAATTTTCATGTCCAACTCTGGTATTTACACGGCTTATTTACATTTCCGGTATAGCAACGTGAAAAGCTACATGAAGAAAATAGATCTATATGGTTTTCTTAATTTCTCGCGTTCTTACAGGCATAAATCTTAAAGAAGTTTGGTAAATTTCTGTCTGAAATTAAAGCTTAACCTGGAATTCGTCTGTGAAAATAGCATTATATTGATATCCATTTGGCATTAAATGATGCTCTTCTGTTGAAAAAAAAACCTTGTTTGTCTTTAATATTTTTCTCAGAAAATAGAATTAAAAATAAAATCCTCCCAACCGCCCATACTTTTTGGTGACCCTGAATGATAATCTACTAATTAAGTTGAATTGGCTTGATTTCTTTTTAATCCGATTGAGTTAAATTGCATAATTTTCATAAAGTGTATAACTATAGCTTTTTATTCCTACAATAATATCCAACGAATGCAGCACATAAAACTTTAATTCATTATAAGTGTGTTCACTGTAACCGTGTTTTACTGTAAGCATGAATTCATTATAAGTGTGTTCACCGTAACTGTGTTTTACTGTAGAATGTAAATTCATTATATAAGTGTAAAGTGTGTTTGCTGTAATGGTATTTTACTGTAATAGGAAAGACTGCATTATCACATGAAAAAGAGTATAAATAAGTTATATTCAAACCTGCCTCCATAATGAGATCAAATTCATGTATTTTTAGTTTTGTACTTGACCAGTTATATTCACTGAATACCAAGTTTGTATGTTGAAAATTACTGGAGATATTGCACACGCTAAAAAGTTTTCACAAGCTGAAACACTGACACAAGTCAAATACCATATATATTGTGTCATTTTGGTGTTGTTTAAAAAGTAATATGAAATCTTGACACTTTACTGTTTGGTGCAATTTCATTTAACAAGAGGCCCAGGGGCCTTATAGGTCACCTGAGTATCATGTAACAACCTTCCAATGTTTGAATTAGGTTTGTGTTTAAATATAAGAATTTTACTTTTGGATGGAAGAAACATTGAATAGCTATGTGGTCATGAAGTACATGTGTCATTTTTATGTTCAATCAATAATCCTTTTTAAAAAACCTAGGTCTGAGACATCATAAAGAAAAGGGTTATTTACTCCTTAGATAAAACCAATATAAGAAGATTTTCAAAGAATTTCTACATTTTCACTATATGACCAATAGAGCCCCACCCTAACACAAGAACCCCTGCCCCAGGGGCCATGAATTTCACAATTTTGGTAGAGGGCTCAACGCTCATTATAATTATGTCCACAATTTGGCTTCTTGATGTCCAGGAGTAAAGAAGAAGATTTTTTAAAATTACACTCATTTTGATGGTTTTTGCCCCACCCCTCAGGCCCCAGGGGGGCAGGGACCATGAATTTCACAATTTTTGTTCCCCTCCACCCACAGATGCTATATGCCAAAATTGGTTGAAATTGGTTCAGGGGTTTCAAAGAAGAAGCTGAAAATGTTCAAATATTAATGCACGACGACGGACAAAAACAGAAGATTTTCAAAGAAATATTGCATTTTCACTATATAATCAATCAGCCCCGCCTTTGCACCAGAACCCCTGACCTAGGGGCCATAAATTTCAGTTTTGAAAGAAGCATCCTTGATCATCATTATCATACTATTAGTTTGTCTACTTAATACCCAGCAGCAGAGGAGAAGATTTTCAAAGAAATAAAATTCATTTTCACTATATGATCAATAGGGCCCCACCCTAATACCAGAACCCCTGACCCAGGGGCCATGAATTTCACAATTTTTAAAGAGGCATCCTTGCTCACCATAACCATGCTATTGGTTTGTCTACTTAATACCCAAGGACAGAGAAGAAGATTTTCAAAGAAATAATGCATTTTCACTATATGACTTATAGAGCCCCACCCTAGCACCAGAACCCCTGATCCAGGGGCCATGAATTTCACAATTTTTAAAGAGGCATCCTTGCTCATCATAACCATGCTATTGGTTTGTCTACTTAATACCCAAGGACAGAGAAGAAGATTTTCAAAGAAATAATGCATTTTCACTATATGACTTATAGAGCCCCACCCTAGCACCAGAACCCCTGATCCAGGGGCCATGAATTTCACAATTTTTAAAGAGGCATCCTTGCTCATCATTACCATGCTATTAGTTTGTCTACTTAATACCCAGAGACAGAGAAGAAGATTTTCAAAGAATTTCTACATTTTCACTATATGACCAATAGAGTCCCACCCTAACACACCAGAACCCCTGATCCAGGGGCCATGAATTTCACAATTTTTAAAGAGGCATCCTTGCTCATCATTACCATGCTATTAGTTTGTCTACTTAATACCCAGAGACAGAGAAGAAGATTTTCAAAGAATTTCTACATTTTCACTATATGACCAATAGAGTCCCACCCTAACACAAGAACCCCTGCCCCAGGGGCCATGAATTTCACAATTTTGGTAGAGGGCTCAACGCTCATTATAATTATGCCCACAATTTGGCTTCTTGATGTCCAGGAGTAAAGAAGATTTTTTAAAATTACACTCATTTTGATGGTTTTTGCCCCAACCCTCAGGCCCCAGGGGGGCAGGGACCACGAATTTCACAATTTTTGTTCCCCTCCACCCACAGATGCTATATGTTGAAATTGGTTCAGGGGTTTCAGAGAAGAAGCTGAAAATGTTCAAATGTTAACGCACGACGAACGACGACGGACAAAAACAGATAGCAATAGGTCACCTGAATGATTCAGGTGACCTAAAAAGTGGAACAATTACATGAATAGAAATTTTGGCAAATTCCTTTATATGTATAATTAAAAAAGAGGCCAACAATTCCAGCATAGAAAAATTCCCTAATAAAATGCATCAGATTGGATCCTAAACAAACCACGACACAAATCTGCATGTGACTAAGAGTTGGTTGATACTTACTAGGTCCGGCTGTTGGAGCAAATGGTGTTGTTCTCTTCTGATAATGTGATCCTACATCAACACAAAATTTACAAATATAAGCTCAAAGCTGACAGTCAAACCTCAAAACTTCACACTCATTTAGATATATATCTTTCCAAAACCAAACATTTCTATTCATTCACAAGGACAAAAGTCAATTTCCCCCCAAAACTCATTTTTAGTTAGAAAACACAGAAAATGTGGCAATTTGCTCACAAACATAGACATCCCCCTCCTCTCAATTATAGATTTTGTAAGTGTTTTGTCAACTGCATCTTGGTTCTACTTCTGTGCACAGGTTAATTACACAGTATGAAATGTATGTTGATTCCTTATTTTATGAAGGTACTAAAATATCATGAAACGTACAACTCATATATCAAATCACAAGACATGAATGTGTGAGTGGTTTCTTGATCAAGAGTTTTTATACGTGTTAGAAAATAAAACACAGACTGACCTACAGACAGACAGACTGACCTACAGACGGACAGACCAACAGACAGATGACAGAGTGAAAGCAATAAACCCTCCTCAACTCATTTTGTTTTATTTACACCCCACCATGTGTCTGTGGCATAATGGCTACTAAACTAGACTCAGATCTAAAACCCCACCCTTTCAATTTTTTATCAGAACTTTGACTCACAAAACAATAATTTAGGTTCATTTCAGACTGTTGAGTGTAAACTTTCACTCTAATAGCAGTTGATATTGAATGATAAATTTTCATGGGTAACAAATTTTCCATTCATTTTCATGAAACAGAAAAACCTAACAACAATTAAGAACAACAATTATTCAAGCATGAAATTCACACCCTAACTTTAATCCAGGGGAATCTGACCCCTACAGATAAGTGGTTTTAAAGAATGTACCTTTGGCTATTTTACAGATCCAGTTCCGTTTTGAGTAACAGTTGACATCGTTCCATTTTCCAGTCCAGACGACTAACTCCACGCAGTCTTCTGATCCGTGGAAGTTGTTTGGTTCATTGTCGGCCCAGTTCACGAAATCCAGACTGGATCCGTCCTTCCATCTGTACACTACAGACAAATATAATATTGTACTGAAGTTACAGAGATAGATAATATCATATTGAAGTTATAGGAATAATGTCATATTGAAGTTACACAAATAGATAATGTCATATTGAAGTTATAGGAATAATGTCATATTGAAGTTATAGGAATAATGTCATACTGAAGTTACAGAAATAGATAATGTCATATTGAAGTTATAGGAATAATGTCATATTGAAGTTATAGGAATAATGTCATATTGAAGATACAGAAATAGATAATGTCATATTGAAGTTATAGGAATAATGTCATATTGAAGTTATAGGAATAATGTCATATTGAAGATACAGAAATAGATAATGTCATATTGAAGTTATAGGAATAATGTCATATTGAAGATACAGAAATAGATAATGTCATATTGAAGATACACAAATAGATAATGTCCCTGAAGTAAAAGAAATATATGATCTCACATTGAATGTACAGAAAAAAAATGATGTTGCATTGAATCACAAATATTCATTTCAATACATATACCAAACTTTGAACTTTTACATAAATCAGTCTCTGCATCCTAATAAACTCTTAGAATTCAATTTTGGTACCAAGCACGCATGTCAACATTAAACAAGTTTTCTTGCATATAGAGTAAAACCATGTTTATAATGAAATATTGCTGGACTGCACAAGCACAAATACACACACACACACACACACACACACACACACACACACACAAACACACACACACACACACACACGCTCATGCATATACAGCAAAACACTGTTATAGTGAACCTCCAGGTCACGTGAAAAATAGTTCCCGATAACCGAACTTCGTTAACTTTGTTATATCCAATATAAATTTCCTCTCATAAAGGAATAGGTATCTCGTCTCAATATAAGAGTAAATTCATTATGAGCACATTCATTTTCATTGTAGGAATAATGAATTTTGAATACAACAAATTATGTCTATTATGAAGTGAAACAGGACGTCCCTGAGACTTCCCTATAACCGTGTTTGACTGTATATAGCAAAGATACTCACAAACAGCAGAAATGTTCTATTATGACAATTTGATAAATGTCCATTTACCCTTCTGGTTCCTGTCTATGTGATTATCATCCAATCCAATCCAGTAATTAGTTTTTGATCCACTACAAAGGAAACAATGAAAGATACACAGGTTTCATTGTTGTTTGTTTTATGTTCTGTTGAGAATTTTTCACTCATCTTGAGATGTCTCTGGCTGTAGGTGATGTACTACAAACTTAGAACTATGGTTGTTGCAGTTCTTTAATGTACCAACAACTGTCATAATACGAGACCTATGTTGTTGGGGTCATATCTGAAAGAACCGTGATTCTCATTTCTAAATGCTGAGCATTTGGCGAAGGAGCAATCGTTATTACTGTTTACATCTTAGGTTTGATGTGGCCATGATACAAGCAGGGCTCAAGTTCATGATCCCTGGTCAGATGAAGCGAATGTTCTACCACTGAGCTCATGCGATCAGTAACACAGAGGTTTGAAAACAACATTGACACCAAATTTATTTATCAGGTTTGTTACTGACTGTTTGTCGGGTTGTTAACGTCCTTAAAATGTGAGGTGAATTAAATTCTCTGTGGTCTTTAACAACTTGGCATTTTTCATAGACAGCCAATAACAAACTTAAAAAGTGTTTGTCAAAGACTAGAACTTCATGGTGAAGCATTTATGTCAATAGTAAAAAAGACATTCTGAAGACCATGTTGTTGCAGTCAAATTTTCTCTACTCATCCTCTATATAGAAATTCAGACAGCAAATATGTGACACATTTTAAACAATGAAACAACATCATTCTAGTTCGAGGCAAAACTGTCACATTCAGAAAATACTTCACGTTAATTCTAGAGTATTGGACAGATCTTTCTAACAGAAACTTACACCAGATGTCCCCGCCAGACGGCGTTGGCATCAGCGGTGCTATGGAAGCTGGCTAAGTTCGCACCTTGGTTCCTACAGTCCTGCTGAGCGTCGTCATAGAAAGCCATCCTGTTCCGCGGCATGGTGTTTATCTACATGTGTACAACACAATGTCAATCTAAATCATATGTTTCAATGCACCAAAGCAGTGTACATCAACTTTTGATTATGTACAAGAAATGTTGTGGCTGAGGTGGAAAATCAGGAAACATATAATGTATGATCTTGTGAGTGCTAATGGTTTGTAAACTCGTTGTTCTTTGTATAACATGAAAAATTCTCTGACCATCAATATTAGGAGAATGATAATAAAAATTTGATGATGGATTAACAGTATCAGAATTTCCAATACATTTGAGAAATCTCATGAAATTCCATGTGATGAATTGCTTAGCAAATCAAAATGGAAACTACTACGAATTTGACAGCATTATACAAGAACACTGGCTGTACCTGGTAACAGTAGTTGTCGACGTCGATCCAGCCGTCGGGACAGGGCAGGCTAGCTGTGGTGGGAGGGGGTGTGGCAGGACTGGTGAATCCAAGCCTCATCTTCTCACAAACCGCCCCCGAGGTCATGCTACACAGAATGTCGTACCACAGTCCAGCTCGTGACCCAGAATTCATGGCCACACAACGAGAGACACCACCTACAGAATCACAAACATTAGGGGTGATAGGTGAAAAAATAATATCAGAATGTGAGGTACTTGTAGACAGTTCTTGCTACACTATATACAAGGGAGAGAACTCTGTATGACTATTCCAGTTTTGTACCATATTTGATTCTTCACACTACCTTATAGCATTGTCCAAGTTATGCTATCAATCAATAATCTGTACTACATAGGTTTCCACATTTACAGTACAGCTATACATCATTGCATTACTTACCGGAAGAATATCATATTACAATTAAACATGTCTAAATAATTGGAATTACTTAATGTTACACACAAAAACAGTAAAAATAAATTCTTATCATGAGTGAATCCTTATGAGGAGGAATTCTTTTCATTCTCCTGGTCAACTAAATATATGTATAGGAACAAACTTTAATTAAATAATAAGATGTTTTCTTTGTTGTTTCATTGGGTGAAGATGGTAGCTAGCATTGCAAAAAAAATTCATAACCCACATAAGCGGATTATATAAATTTTTTCTTGAATGATTGCTACCTTCATCACCCATTTGAAACAACAAAGAAAGACATTTCATTGTTTATATTCTTATGTATTGTGTTAAAATATAACCTAGATTTAAGTACTAAAATATCATATGATTGACCCATGTGTTACGTTAAGCGGAAAAGCCAATGTATACCCTTTGACCTTGATGACGCTCCATATTTGGTAATGATTATACAGACAGGTGGTACTAAAAAACCAGAATACTAGAATGCAACACACATGCATTCATTTTCGCAGATGAAAGCAATGTCAATTTCAATAAAAATTTATGAGAAAAGATTCAGTGAACGTAAAACCCGTGTAAGCAGAATTTTTAGCGAGAAATTTTTTTTAGCGATTTTCCCATAAAAATGAGTATATCTATCTAGCAAGAGCTAATTTTAGCTAAATTAAGCGACTTTATGACTCCAAGAAATACAACTATTTATACCTACAATACATAATTGCTCTTGCAAAGAACCACAGACAAGGACCCACAATCAACTGTCCATGCATATAGAGAGCTTTGCTATTGACATAAGAATCACTCTGATCACTTTCTACAATATTGCCCTCACCTGCTGGTCGCTGATTGCCCCAGTTTGTGTAGGTCAGGTAAGGGAAGTTGTTGTCATAGTAACGATAGGTGCCGGGTGATTTCACGTCGGTCACATCTGTCCAGTACATCCCCGTCTTCTGTCCGAGTATACTGGACAAATAGGACTGTTCGTACCTGTCACACAAACACAGGTGTACATTATTGAAGGTTTACTATGTACACAGCAAATGAAATAATGGGATGGACGGTCACACGTTCACCACTGCTATGATAAATCACTGCTTAAAACAAAGGAGTAACAAGTGTAGACAAAATAAAACCCAGCGTATAACGAAACAAGATTAGCTATCTCTAGGATCAGTCACTATTATTACCTAATCTACTATATCAAATGATGTTACATATTTTTTTCATTTTTCTAACTTTAATAAGCAGAGAAAGGTACAAAAAATGAGCAGGGGGTGAAACGGTTCATCATGTGACCTATATACTATTACCTGGTCACGTGACCTACTATTAGCCGATCATGTGACAAACTTTTTCCCAGTCACATGGGAAACTATTTCCCGATTTGGAGATTAAGTAATAAAACAATTATTTCATGCCTACTAGGGTAACAGTCAAAACTATTGCCCCTTGTAGTGCTGACAACTCAGGAAACTGTTGTCCTCGGCCTATGGCCTCTGACAAGTTTCCCGGGTCTTGGGTCTTCGCCACTACTTCGAGACAATAGTTTTGACTGTTTCCCGAGTAAGCATGAAATAGTTGTATACTGTTGTGATAAAATCATTGCATATAACAAAGGGGCCCAGTAATCAGATAACAAAGCATAGACAAAATAACTGGATATAATGAAATCCTGCTTATATCGAAACAAGATTATTTAGTACTTCCAATGTTTCATAGTATCCATGTTGTAAGTAACATCATCCACTACCTTTGACCCTGTGACCTCAAAATCAGTTCCAAGTGAACTCTTCATCATGCTCACCTATGATGCAAATATCACCATCCAAGTGTAAGGCATGCAGTGATAAAGGTCAGTAACCCAGACAGACAGAAAATGTTTTATGTCCCTTTGAAATAATTTCACTTCCATTGAAATGTCTGATCTCCGAGTTTATCGAGAAATTCAAATTTATGTCATGTCAAGGTCACATGAAAGGTTAAGATAAAGATATTGAGCAGGAATGAAATGCTCTCTCAAAGATGCATCAGAGTTCAGGGTTGCATACTCCCTTGGGTAAGTGTAGATAAATTCCTGTGTAACGTAGATAGCAAGTTTTTCCACAATTTAAAAATTTGTATCTTTGACAAAAATATAATAGTACGATTATGAGAAATTTATCACAGTCTAATCTTCTTATCTTATCAGTATTCAAATTAATTCTGTTATCACATAGTCGATAAATCTGAAAATTGATAGTTTTCTTCTATGTCGGGAGTTCGGGTAGCGTAGTGGTTAACGCACTCGCTTCTAACCGCTGTGACTGAGTTTAATTCCCGTGATCAGCAGGGTTGTATGTGAAAGTGTATGGTGGTTGCCAGCTCAGACATGTGGGTTTGCTTCGATCACTCCAGTTTCCTCCCACATAATCACAGGGGCTAAGCCCGTTTTGGGCCCGAACTCTGTGATACCATCTATATTTATGGTATCACAGAGTTCGGGCCCAAAACGGGCTTAGCCCCTGTGCACATAATGACCCCTAGTGCCAACATCTGTACAAATCAGTAAATAGTATACACCTATTTACTGGTTATAAGCCTTTCCGAAAACGCGAGTTATCTCTCTTTGTATTCTTACATTTAGTGTGAATATGACAACTTCCGGGTAGTAACACACTCAGACTGCGCATATATTATATGAGTTATATTAGTATGGGTGTTGTTCAAAATCGTAAACAGTTGAAATCATTTGTACGAGAGAGTAAGAAAATGTTAATGGAAACAAAAACGAATTTCTTGATCGAGTCGGCTGTGATTTTTCGGGGGTTGGGGGTTAAAAATTGAATTGGAAATCACGCAGACATTCATTTGTTTACATATGTCTCCAATAACGACTGACATATTTATTTTGTATGAAATCAGAACAGAACTTCTGATTCTCAAGAGATGATGGCATCTCATCAACTCAAAGCGCGGGTTTTTACGAGGATCGACACATGCAAAGATCTTGCATAACATCCCCCCCCCCTTTCCAAAATTAAAAAAAAATCAATTAAATTAGGAAATCAACGCTCTCATTGTTTTATCAGAGCTAAAATTATTCCACCACTACCAATCGACTCTTTCAAAAATAAACCAGATTGCAATGTTTGGGTAAAAGTTACCCACATACTCCGTACTCCAAAGTACCTGGACGTGTTCATTCTGTGTGCAAATCATTTGTACACTGCAGCATAAGGCTGGAATTGTTGATATCAACTGATATGTTTAAAATGCAGAAAAATAGGTAATTAAATAATTTTTAAAAATTAATTAAATAATTTTTAAAAATTAATTTTGTTCGATAATGCTCGATTGATATAAATTATTTTTCATAGACCTGTGTGATCCCGGGGTGGGGGGGTGACATATTCTCAAATGTACTCTCTGGGGGAAGGTAAGTTTAACCCCCAATAAAATGCTTTTAAAGTCTCTGTATCTCCCCTCTTTTACTCGTTTTAGCCCCCTTGAAATGTATTTGATTATGTTTAGGCACATATCGTGTCATAACAGAAATTGCAATGACATATTTAGATCCCCCTTTTCGCCACAAATTTACAAAATAATTTGAGTAAAACTCCAAACATTTTACCCAAAATGGCTGTATTTACAGGTACACACTCTTGCCGACTATAAATTCAGGGCATTCAATTATAAGTTATTTTATTTTCAAAACAATTGTATGTGTAAATGTCAGTTTAAAGATGGTTTCTGACGACGAATTTCTTTATGGTTATACTTGTATTTGAAACTGTATAAAGTTTGTGGGCAGACAGCTGGAAATCTGTCAGTGGCCTCTCACAAGTACAGGCTGGGATAAATTTTACTCGCCAATCAAAGAGATGGACATTTTCAAAATCCAGAGGTGTCAGTCCGACATACCAAGACATACATCGTGGCAGAACTTTTATCGCTGAATGTACTACATTGATATTGAACAAGTAATTTCTGATATTCTATTATAAATCTGACTGTATTAAAACACGGGCTAAAGATCCTGAGGAAATGTATGCAATATATAATATATACTAATTTCAGTCATAAAACACGTGAAATCCTGGAAAATGGGAGGGGGAGGGTAGTTAGAATAATCTAACTGCGTCTCCGGACAGGCCCGCCGTAGGAAATTACATCACTTTAACGATAGAACATTCTATCGGGGGGGGGGGGGGTCCTCCTCTACTTACAACATTAATTTTCTATTATTTTTACATGCAAAGTTGGTTATTTTCACGTGTATGAAGTAGACTTATGCATTGGGATGTTTTATTAACGTTAACATATTTGTTGGCGTGATTACTGTAAAATTATACAGCAATATCTTTGCGGTCTTCTGCACTGTTGATAATGACGCTTCTCGAATATACTACCTGGAAGTCTTAAACTACTGTTACGCAAGGGCACTACGTTCCAGATCAAGGAAAGATAACTCATGTTTTCGGAACTATTTCCCTCGGCGCAGCCAAGGGAAATAGTTGCTGTTGAGGGGGACAATAAACTTGCTACTGTCCGAATAGTCAGTAAATAGGTGTTTTATTATACCAAAGTAGATTTTACTTGTGTCAGACATACCAAAGTGAAGTAAACACATTCGGCATTATTTTTGATGGAATCGACCGAGGTGATCCGAGTGGTAAACTATTTCATACTTTGACGTCACAGAAAAGAAAACGCGGGAAAATATGGCATCCGGTAAATAGTTTCAATACTATTTCCCTAGGGCATAAGTTCAGAAACTATTTCACGGCTAGCGCTATTCAGAAGAAATAGCAAATTTATTCACCTAACATTTATATAGCAAAAACATTCTGAAGTATAATAACAATTCATCATTTATTCAAGCGCAATTCAATTATACTTCTTTTCTACAGTTATTCACATCCTCAAGGTCAATTTATTTTCTTGTAAAACCAGAAGAGAGTCTATTTTCAAATACAAACTAAAAAGTATATTTTCATTTAAATTACCATATCAAATCAGGCAGCAGTCAACTTTCACAGTCACTTTTATTTAGGAACTGGTGCTTGACAACAGTGCTTGGGGTTTAATTCTCTGTCAATCAAACCTTAAACTGCAATAAGGTAAACAGATTTGTCTCCTCTTTGCTAGATAATATCTATATCTTATAGATACTGGATACATTTTTAGAACACCCCATTCAGTCCAGAAGTCTGAACTTTTGTTGCATTTATTGTGGAACTTTGTCGATAAACTATAACAAGAGGCCCACAGGCCTTATTGGTCACCTGAATACTAGTGAAAAAGAATCACTACTTCCGTGGGCTATGAAATCTAGAAAAAATTTCCTGTTCTGAATATCTAAGCTAAATTCTAATGTTCAGCAACAGTATAAAATAAAGATGTGTTCTTAAAACTTCACTGCCCTCAAAAGTGCATACACTGATGAAAGGCTTTAAATAATAGGTGTCTTAACATTAAAACATCAAAATATATGACTAATTTGGACTCATCCTTAAGTCATAACCCTGGGTTGTGAAATTCACCATTTTTTGTAAATCCTTTTTTGCTATTCCTAAGTATGCATTTAGATTTTATCCAGTATCAGCAAACTTACACATAAATACTATATACTAAGTTTGACCCCACCCTGGGGTCAAAACCCGTATTCTGGGGAAAATCAAATTTACAATTTCGGTATAAGACTACCTGCTCTATCCATTTCAGGGCCCCACTCTGGGGTCAGAACCCCTACCCCGGGGATCATGAAATTTATAATTTTGGTAGAGGCCTTCCTGCTCTATATCACAATACATTTAGTTTTTCTTACATATGTGTGGTTTTTGAGAAGATTTTTGAAAATTGGTCATTTTGGGGCAGTTTTTGCCCTGCCCCTAGGGCCCCAGGGGTGCAGAAATCCTGAAATTTACAATTTATGTTCCCTTTGTTCCAAATATGTTTCATACCAAATTTGAAAAGAATTGGAATGATAGTTATCAAGAAGAAGTTAAAAATGTCTATTGTTCACACATTTAATAACTTACCATTCTGGCCCCACACCGATACCAAAACCCTTACCCCTGGGATCATCAAATTCACAATTTTGGTAAAGGACTACCTGTTCTTTCTAAATATCTATTTACTATCAATTTAGTATCAACAGCACTAGAGGATGTTATTTAAGTGTTTTACACATAAACACTATAAAACAAGTTTGGCCCCACCCTGGGGTCAGAACCCCTACCCTGGGGATAGTGAAATTTACAATTTTGGTAGAGGCCTTCCTGCTCTACATCACTATACATTTAGTTTTTCTTACATGTGTGTGGTTCTTGAGAAGAAGATTTTTTAAAATTGGTCAATTTTAGGCAGTTTTTGCATCGCCCCTAGAGCCCCAGGGGTGCTGGAGTCCTGAAATTAATAATTTATGTTCCCCTTGTCCCAATGATGCTTCATACCAAATTTGAAAAGAATTGATCTGGTAGTTATTAAGAAGAAGTTAAAAATGTTCAATTATTAACACAAAACGGACGAGGGATGACGACGGACGAAAACCAATTGCAATAGGTCACCTGAGTTTACTCAGGTGACCTAAAAATTGTATAATCTTATGTCTAAATCAAGCCTCAATCTAGGCATATACTCAAACTTGAGCATTCATTTCAATACATATAAAATTTAAATACCCAGTTAAATGAAAACCAGGAAGAATAAACACCTGGCTGCACTCGACAGGTAGATAATACAGGTAACGTATGACGTCAGGGAGGACAGCCGCCATTACGGTAATAATCTGAATTTTCTTATTTCATGTTACATACAGACAATTATGTAAAAATAGCCTCTGTTGTATATAGTTGCAAGATCAGTGAAGTACACAGTTTTATAAAATCAATCCTTATTTCAATATACTTTACAAACAGAATCATATGAAATCAATGATAATTAAGGCCTACATATCGATTGACCACATTACATCAGATCTACATCAATAGTCTAGTCAATCTAGCTCAAAAATGAGCAAAACCTCAAACTAATTGCAACAGAAATGAAATTTTGATTATTCATGCAAGAAAACACATGCAAACAACATATTAAAAATCGGCTTTTGTATTTCCATGGGAAAATTGGAATTTTGGGGTAAAATTATGTGTTTTTTCATGAAAATCACAGTAAAAATAAGTTTCATATCTCAAATTTCAACCTGGAAATGTTCGATTAATTTTTTTTACAGCAAAATATATTCTTTCCTTGACTGTAATTTTCGGGTAAAATCTTTTTTTAATATAATTGTTAAAGATTGAAATTTTAAGAAGAAAACCCACATTTTGTCATACGTTTGAGTCTACCAATAAAAAATTGAAGTTAGGATTTATTTTAAAAACTGCTAAACAAATAAGATATATAGATTATTGGCAATATATTTGAAAAATACCATTTTAGGTTGGAAAACCTACCTTTTTCTAAAACAAAAATAGTGAAAAACTGGAAATGAAAGGAAATGACTGTGTTATAGAAGAGATGACATTGATCTTATAAATTTAAGAATAAAACATCCAAATGCACAACTAAACTTTTTTGCACCAAAATTTATTTTCCCTTGCCGAATTTTGGGTTGAAATCTTCATTTTCCAACAAAAATCGTTAAAAACTGGATTTTGGAAGAAAATACTTTTTCCTGTCCATTAGGCATATATGAGTTACCACATGAAGAATTATACATTAAAATAAACTGTTAACACAAAAAAAGTGCCCCTTCAAAAATGGTCTGTAAAAGATGACCTACATTTTTGCAGTTACTCCCCTTACATCGGAAGTTGGAGGCGCGCTTACCATTCCGGTCCTATATTTCACATAAATACATGTAGTATTTTAAAACAAACAGTGTATAGTAAAGCTTACGTAACCAAATTCTTTATTAAACTGAGTTTTAACAGTTTGTACTACATCTATGACGAAACAAGTTTCAGTTTCTTTGATTTTATATAAAGAAATCTTTAATACGTGCACTTCCTCAAGTTCTAGAGTTTGGGAAAGAGGGAGGAGGGGTATAGCCGTATTTGATGTTTATTTCTATCCAAATTATTGTGCAATTAATACCGAAAATTTCAGGAGTAATCTGTTTTAAAAACAATGGACACATAGAATTAAAAGCAAAATGAATCAGGCACGCAGCATCGTAAAAAAAGGGGGGGGGGGTGAAGATAATTTCACAATATTGCCTGAAAATTGACAAGTAAATTTTAATCCAAAGTTATAAAAATCCTTGATGGTGTGTGTGGTGGTGGTGGGGGGTAAGGTTGTTCTCTCAGTTCAATTTTACACTTCCACTGTGTACAGTTTACGAGAATGCTATTTTAAGGGAAAAAAAGAGGAGGGAGGGCAACCAATCTGTCTAAAAATCGACCTCTGTACGTAAAAATTTATCAACTTTGCATGTAATGAGAAAAGGTGTAGAGCCATTGCTACGTGCCTGATAATTATATAAGTGATCATTTGAATAATTGCAGTACAGTTCAGTCCATGTTTTTACAAGTACAACGGCTAGTGTCACAATTTGCCTTGCATTTACAGCGAAAAACATTCAAAAGTTTATCTGGCGCGACTTGTAATTTAGTTTTAACGGATACAAGAATTGCTGAAAAGTGATAAGCCCCAATTCGAAGGATCCAAATTAATGATTTCTTTAGTCCACTCTATGACTTAAAAAATATTTCTTGCAGTGCTCCTCTTCTGCAGCTGTAGTTAGTAGTTAATAGTGGCAATGACTGAACTTATAAAAATGATATTGTGTTAGATAATACTTCACAAAGCAAATCTCCTATAAGTGTCTCTATGGTATTCCATCGTACAAAGTCGATATGACATCGACACCAGAATATATCTTTTTGCTCTATGAAATCCTCATATAGGAAGGTGAAGATAACGAACAGTGATCCATCTCGTAACTCCTATAAGCAATACAAAATAGAGAGGTGGGCAAACACGGACCCCTGGATATACCAGAAGTGGGATCAGGTGCCTATGGGCTATAAGGAGTAAGCACCCCCTGTTGACCGGTTACACCCGCCGTGAGCTCTATATCTTAATAAGGCAAACGGAGTTACCCTTATTCAATATCATTGTGCCAAAAATGGCCTAACAATCTATATGAAACAAGTCAGACAGATTTGACCCAATGATAGGTTGTATTGGCAAAGTAGATTGTTATAACGACCATATAATCGCGAAATGCTGACTTTAAACGAAACAGTTGAAACCCTTCACCATCAACTTGTTTGTCAGTAGCCTGCCTCCATTTAAAAACTAATCATATACAGAATTTTTTCGCGATTTCTCTACATTTTGACTATACAGGACCCGTTCCGATGCCGAACATTCTTGACGTTGTGTCGCATCTTGTGAATGCATGTAGAAAGGCAAGGATTGACAAACTTCGTTTCCTAAAAAGACGTCTGGTTTTAACGATATTCTTCACTTAGGGGCAAGATCAAAAATTCAATGTCTCACAAAAAACTAAGTTCACATAGCTTTCACCAAGAACACCCCCTCCCCCTTTAAAACTTAATATGACAAATGTTGAAACTACATATGTAATCGAATAACAAGAAAAGAAACGTACGATTATAAATAACACTCTGTATAACCTTTTCTACTGTTTATTCACAAATGAAAGTGTACATTAAATCTATTAAATGTTCATTAATATGTTTTAAATATTATGTGGTATTCAACAGTCGCTTGTCTTTTTCCTTTTTCCACTAAAGTGTAATCGATGTCGGATGACAGAAACTTACAGGAGTTTTTATTCCCCCCCTAACTAATTGAATTTAAATTTTCATCCGACATTGATTTCGTCCCTTAGGGCAGTTATGTTTATTTCAGAGTTCGTTGCTATTTCTGTGCTTTATATATAGACATTTCAAACACAATGTGTGCATTTTGTATGATCCTCTAAAATTTACGATAAATAACTGTATCCCATTTCCATTCTCAATGATCGTGTGCCAGCGTGGCGAGAATGCCATCGTCATCGAAAACAAGTTTTGTCTTGAATAGATGGCCGGGCGGTCTAGCGCGCTGTTCGCATGCTGCTAGGAGATGTGGTTCCGCAGGTCGTGAGCCCAAGACTAATTAGAAAGAGTACCTACTCGATTTTACACCAAATCATGATACTATGCGCAAGTATTTATTATTTATATTATCAATGTTTTATTATCTTTATTATTACCCATGAATGATTCCCCAAACCTGAATTTGAAAAAGAAAAGCAAAAATACTTTACTTACTTAGTTTTATAAAAGTCTTTAATACAAAGTGCTTGCTCAAATGATGAAGATACAAAATAACTGAAACTTTTAACCCGAATGGTTTTCCATACTTTTGTTTTTAACAACCGTAATACCCCCTTGTAAATTGACACTAATTCTTTAAGATTTCATTTATAATTGATATTTCATAACTTTTAAAGTAAATATTGTGTTTTATAATTAAAATTAATTCAGTAGAGGGTCAAACAAAATATTTTGAAGCTTTATTCGCGAAAGTTCCCCGGGATTGGAAGCCGGCAAAGAATATGAGATGCTGAGCAATATTGTGTATATAGAAGGTCTTAAAATCACCTTTTTAATACAACTGTTTAGCTGTTTAATAGCGTTTTTTATTACATGCACTTTAGATCGTCGTGTATAACTTTATTCTGATGACTGTCACAGTTAAGTTACTCCCCTTTACGTGTATGGCGTGCCGTAAACACCACAAAATATCGATGGTTTACTAAAACATTTAAGTCTAAATTTGAAATATTTTCCATTGTCCGATTTTGTCCGATTTTTTGTATGTTGTTAATCACGCTTTTGTTTATTAAATTCCATCGAGTTTGTTTCTGTTGCAATTACTTTGAGGTGATTTGCTAGATTGACTAGACTACAAGTTCTCAATGTGAAAGTAATTTAAGCTGAAGATTTTCCTGATCATGATTTGTTGTGTACTAATTAAATGTCAATGTTGCTTTGTTTTCTTTTGTGTAAATAATGATATTGTATATAAACATTGTTGTTACTTCATATTCAGATCCACAGGAGATCTGATGATGGACCTCCGTACCAGTGCCCAGGACGTGACGCGATGTGACCTGTGTGAGACCGACCTTGTACAGATGTACTGCGATACGTGCCTCGTCAATCTGTGTAAGGCCTGCATGGGAGAACATTTTTCAGCCGACCTCTCAAAACCTCACAAATTTGTTCACTTCAAGGAGAGGAAATCCACCCCTCTCCACCCAGGATGTACTTCTCATGACACAAAGAACGATGTGAAATGTACTGTAATCCGTGTCATATTCCAGTCTGCCATACCTGTTTGGCATCAGATCAACATTTAGGTCATAAATTATCAAAAATATTGCAAGTCTTGGAAGAAAAGAAAGAAAAGATTATCAAAGAGAAAAAAGAATTAAATGAAACAATTTATCCAGCCTACCAGGACATTGTATCTGATGTACAAAACAGAATGAGTCAGTTAGAAAAGAAA
>NC_079165.1:77514195-77526695 GCF_947568905.1 Ostrea edulis | reverse complement strand
TCTATGTTATAAATATCTTTCTAATCATAATTTTTCATTACATCTATTGCCTCTTTCCGGCCATCAATAATCAAACTCACATTAATTCCGGCACTTTCACCGCTTATAATTCTGGAAGAAATTCCATGACGTTGTTTGAAACGAGTTAGCCACCCTTCAGAATATTTGAAATTGGATATTTCTAGCTCTGCACCATACTGTTTTCCCTTTTCAATTATCATATCCCCGGTAACAGGAATGTTTTTTGTCCTGACTTGCGTAAACCACATAAACGCCTTTTCTATTGTCAGTATTAAGTGCACTGCGGTGCCATTTCCTGACAGGCGAGCCTTCAGAGATTGGGTCAGGGTCGGCAAGAATTGCATCCTTTGTTGCTAAGATGTCGCCCACTGTCCTTCTTTTTATAGACTTTTCCCATAAAACAGAAAAATAATTTGCAATATCCTGATGGGTACATTTTGGATGATGTCCTTGGTACGTAATGATTTGCTTTTTCTCATCGAAATTTAACAGGACCTTCTTTCGTGGCGAAACCATAGCTAAATTGAAATGTGTTTCTATGATGTATAAACAACTTGACTACAGTTAATCTCGAGTAATTTTCTTGTTTATTCAATGCAGCAATTACTGGGATCCTTCTGTCCAGGTGTACGCCGGAGATCGATAATGACCAATTTACTGCTTCACTGACCATGTGCACCCATGGCGGTTTATCGAGATATTTAACATGTTGAAATAGACTTTTGTAATGAAAACACTGTGGCAAATGGCGATAGCGAATTTGGCATTTTAACGAGAGTTTTAAGTAACAGGAAATATGTTCCTAGAAAAATGCGGCGTTAAAACGAAAACGGCGATGAATTGAGTGGCGATAATTCGAGAGTTAACTGTATTTTAAAAATTCTAGCTCATTGCACCAAATCACAGTGAAATTTGGAATCTAGAATCTCTTATTTGCTAACAAAACACCTTTTTTATCATTCCAGGAAAATTCACAAAAAATTCATATAAAATACTTGAGAGCTTGTATCACTCTTTTGATGGTGAAATCATACTTCATAAGAGGTGTTTAAATGAGCCATTAAATAAAATATTGGTGTAATAAGCTACCTTAAATAAATTTCTTCCTGATTTTTTTGTTAATTTTTTAAATATTTTTCAACAAACATTCTGTAAATAATTCATGGTATATCTTCATAATATACATGTAATATAGAATTACAGAAGTGTGTAATTATTTCAGAGAGAAAGAAAGAAAGAAAGAGTTTTTTATGGAAAAATTTGGTTCCATCTGTTCCAAAGGGCATCAAATTTGTCAGTGTCACCATTTTTATAAGAAATAAATGTTTGTGTTTCATAGAATAACTTTAAAAATTATATTGCAAAATGCGCACTAAAATTTTTCTCTGTACACCTTGCTGTATAAATATAATACTTTAACCAAAGGATGAGAATATTTTGTATACCCTTGTTTTTCTCAAGGATGCCTACTATAAAAGACTTTTTTGTAAAGACTAGTTGACAATTTGTTCTCTGTTCAAAATCAGCTAGAAATGATTGAACACAATTACATTCCCAATAGTATATGTTCTATTGTTTCCTCCTCATTGTCACAAAAGGTACACATTTTTGAGTTCCTGAATTTTTAAGATATAATCTTTTTAAATCCATAACAAGAAAAAAGCCTGTAAACTGAGGAAAAACTGTCCAATCAATATGAAAATACCAGGTGCACATCTTCATATGGTGAGTAATGAGTTTACAAATTTTCAGAAAAATTCCAATATAATTAGATCCTTTGATCTGTTAATTTATATTGCTACACAAGTTACTACTACTATCACAAACATAAACAATCACTACCACAGACACACGAACATAACCACTGACATAAACAACAACCACAAACACAACCACCACCACAAACAACCACTGACATATAAACAATAACAACCACAGACAACAACCACAAACACAACCACAAACACAAACAACCACAGATACACAAACAATAACAACCACAGACAACCACCACCACAAACAACCACAGATACACAAACAATAACAACCACAGACAACAACCACAAACAACAACCACAAACACAACCACCACCACAAACAACCACAGATACACAAACAATAACAACCACAGACAACAACCACAAACACCACCACAAACAACCACAGATACACAAACAATAACAACCACAAACACAACCACCACCACAAATAACCACTGACATATAAACAATAACAACCACAGACAACAACCACAACCACCACCACCAACAACCACAGATACACAAACAATAACAACCACAGACAACAACCACAAACACATCACCATAGCCACACATGAAAAGGTGGAGATAATGAACAGTGATCAATCTCATAAATCCTATCCAAAATACAAATTTTAAAGTTGGGCAAAAATGGATTCCTGGATATACCAGAGGTGGGATCAGGTGCCTAGGAGTAAACATCCCCTGTTGACCATTCACACATGCCAAGAGCCCCATATCTCCACCAGACAAATGGAGCAATCTGTAGTTAAAATCAGAGTGTAAAGAATGCCCTAACAATCTGTATGAAACACATCAGACAGCATTTGACCCAGTGACAGGTTACACTGGCAAACTAGATTATCATAACAACCATAGAATTTGCGAAATACTGACTTTAAATGAGACTGCTGAATCCTCTGCAACATCAACTTGTTTGTCAGTAGCCTAGCTGCTTCGATTCAATAACCGACCACATACAGAACAAGTTCTTCCGTATACAATATTCAAACATTTCTGGTTGGAGTTTCCTGATGTTCGCAGTTGATTGATGTTAACACTTAATACTTACTGTAGCATTAAGCATGACACATATCTGGTTGGTATTTTCCCTGGTGTTCGCGATTGATTAATTTTCTGGTTGGTGTTTCCCGGTGTTCACGGTTGATTGATGTTAACATTTAATACTTACTGTAGCATTAAGCATGACACATTTCTGGTTGGTATTTCCCGGTGTTTGCGGTTGATTGATGTTAACGTTTAATACTTACTGTAGCATTAAGCATGGCACACTTCTGGTTGGTATTTCCCGGTGTTCGTGGTTGATTGATGTTAACATTTTTAATACTTACTGTAGCGTTAAGGATGACACACTTCTGGTTGGTATTTCTCGGTGTTCGTGGTTGATTGATGTTAACATTTAATACTTACTGTAGCGTTAAGCATGACACACTTCTGGTTGGTATTTCCCGATGTTTGCGGTTGATTGATGTTAACATTTAATACTTACTGTAGCGTTAAGCATGACACACTTCTGGTTGGTATTTCCCGGTGTTCGTGGTTGATTGATGTTCCAGTTGGTGAATCTCACCCGGTCTCCTCTCACCCACTCAAACAAACTGCTTTCACGCTGGTCATTCAGGCCAATCCAAACATCAGAACCCTGGTCTGAATAGGATAAAATTTTGTAGATATATTGAACAATAATAGACAATGTAAATAATCTTCATCGAAAATTGTACCAGATAATTTTTTTCCTGCTTTGCTTTGGAATTTAGAAATGGTTTAGACACAGTCACAATTGAACAGTATCAGATTAATGAAAATAATCACACCAGTGGAATTGTATCCTATTGAAAAGATTTCTCAAAATAAACAGCATGAGATTATATATTGATCAACATAATTATTGAAAGAACTATCAGAATACACTGATTCTCAGATTATGAGGAGACTAACTGCTGATGATAATGCTGGTGACCATGTCTTGTTCGGCCTGACTATTGACAGTGACCAGGTCAGCCCCCATGGACTGACACTTGGACCGTGCCATTTTCCAGTTGCACTTGTTCAGGATCATCAGGTAGCAGTGGTTGTTGTAGTCCTTCCAGCCCGGAAGACAGATCGAATTAGCAGCAGCTAGAAAGAAAGATTGAATTAGTCAGACAGGTCAATTTTTCAGCAGCTTAAGAAAGATTTACTGCAAACCAACTTTAATTTGTGACGACTTTATTTTGTGATTTAATTACCAGTGATTAAGTGGTTGGTGGAGACTATTCTTTGCAATTGAGATAATCTAAACAAATACAAAACAAATTCAAGGACTGGTTTGCGGGGAGAATTAAATATTCGGAAGACGAGGTCCTTATGAACTTTATGAAAATTTCTTGTATGCGCATAAAACTTGGTTTGCATTAATTAATGGAACAGACAGATAGAGCTAAGTGACACCTAGAGAGAAAAACTTATAGATATAATTTGTTTTTGTTAAAAACTAATATCTCCCTAACTCCCCAAATTGAAAGTGTTCCAAATTACAATCCGCTATCATTAATGTACTGCATGTGCATGGTATGGAAGAGAAAGTAGGAACATAGACATTATGAACTGCACTTTGCACGTTGGGAAATATGGAATGCCACTATCACTACTTCTTGTTGCTCTTCTACTAATTTACCTGACAAAACTAAAAACATTCAAATATTCATATCCATATCATATGCACGTATCAACAATTCGCCATGAGTTATGTCCCTTTGTGGGGTCAGCCTATGGTCATTCGGTGGAAAGCCAAGTTTTACTTCTTTACCCTACCTAATGTAAGACATTACTACTGTGAATTGTAGTGAATTATCAAGCTTTCATACAAATTAATGGGTTGCCCCACCCTGGGGCATTGCTTTAGTTGAAGGCAAATGGAAATATAACAAACGTCAAAGCTACAGATCAGAAAATTACTAAGGGGTAACTGCATGAAGTCTTGGTACATGTATTGGTGCAGATAATATCAGATTAGGCAGGTTTTGATATATACTTACTGAGTCCAGTGGTATAGATCATATCGGATTAAACAGGTTTTGATATATACTCACTGACTGTGTTGGTATAGATCATGTCGAATTAGGCAGGTTTCGATATACATGTATACTTACTGAGTCTGGTGGTATAGATCATGTTGAATTAGGCAGGTTTCGATATATTCTTACTGAGTGTGTTGTTATAGATCATATCGGATTAGGCAGGTTTCGATATATACTTACTGACTGTGTTGGTATAGATCATATCGGATTAGGCAGGTTTCGATATATACTTACTGAGTCCGATGGTATAGATCATATCGAATTAGGCAGGTTTTGATATATACTTACTGAGTCCGATGGTATAGATCATGTCGAATTAGGCAGGTTTTGATATATACTTACTGAGTCCGATGGTATAGATCATGTCGAATTAGGCAGGTTTCGATATATACTTACTGAGTCCGATGGTATAGATCATATCGAATTAGGCAGGTTTCGATATATACTTACTGAGTGTGTTGGTATAGATCATGTTGGATATATAGAATATCACACTCTAATGTTGATCTCGGACCTGGGATTGGCCCCGAGAGTTGATCTTGGCCAGAGCCCGTAGGGCAAGGGCCGAGATCACTCGAGGGGCAATCCCAGGTCCGAGATCAACATTAGAGTGTGATATTGTTCATATCATATACCTAAAACACAACAAGTTGATAAACATTTTTTTTTAAATTGGGGGGGGGGGGGGGTCATTGACCCAAACATAAATACATGGTATACTGTACAACGATATTTGACTATTTCATTCCTTCAGAGAGTTTACTTTAATGGTTACGTTTCCAGTACTATTGACATTGTGAAACATGCTAAAGTCTGGGTTTTGTAGCTTTATTCCATTGCTGATTTTTATTTATTTTTTCGGATTTACCAAACTCGCCCGTTTTCAATATTTCATATAATTTGTAAGAGTTGTAGAACTTTGTTTACGTGGCGTCATCGTATGAACGGGAATGTTTACAGATCTGATGCTGTTATTTCTTTGCTTAAGGAATGTTACCTTATACTGAAGTAAGTTTTTTTTTACCGTTTCCCATCTGTTTAGCATCTATAAGTCGTTGAAATACGTCGGAAGATAATGGTTCTACTTTTCTCGTTTTATTGCCAAGTCCTCGGGATTTTAGATTTCAGAAATCGTTTTAAAACAGTTTTCTACATCAAAATTGCTGTAAATTAACATTTTATCTCCATTAGGACCGGGGATTTCTGAAAATGCTTCAGTATCACCCTCCATAATCCTCCTACTGTTTTCTGTCACCTAGAACGTTGATTGTTTTGAAATGAAGTTAAACGTGTTATTGTTCTAAATAAACAATTGTTACTTGGGTTACCCCCCTTTGCTTAGATACTCGCTACAATTTAGCGCTGTTTTCAAAAACGTTTTTATTTAATTTTTCTGCTTAAATTAAATTTTGTCGTGAAAGAAAGTATTATATATGAAAAAAATTGTGTCTAACATCATTTTTTCATGTAGTTATGTTAGATTTCAAAAGATTAAAGAAGAAATAGCCATTTGAAATTTGAGGGCGAGACAGCCCCTTGACAACGGGCCGAGACAGAGATATCTCGGCCCTTAGGGCGAGACAGCCCTACCTACTTGCAGCTGTCTCACCCTAGCCAAGATAGGTGTATCAGGGCTGATACACTACTAGGTATATGATATTAGGCAGGTTTTGATATATACTTACTGAGTCCGGTGGTATAGATCATATCGAATTAGGCAGGTTTCGATATATACTTACTGAGTGTGTTGGTATAGATCATGTTGAATTAGGCAGGTTTTGATATATACTTACTGAGTGTGTTGGTATAGATCATGTTGGATTAGGCAGGTTTTGATATATACTTACTGAGTCCGGTGGTATAGATCATGTTGAATTAGGCAGGTTTTGATATATACTTACTGAGTCCGATGGTATAGATCATGTTGAATTAGGCAGGTTTTGATATATACTTACTGACTGTGTTGGTATAGATCATGTTGAATTAGGCAGGTTTCGATATATACTTACTGAGTGTGTTGGTATAGATCATGTTGGATTAGGCAGGTTTTGATTTATACTTACTGAGTCTGGTGGTATAGATCATGTTGAATTAGGCAAGTTTTGATATATACTTACTGAGTCCGATGGTATAGATCATGTTGAATTAGGCAGGTTTTGATATATACTTACTGAGTGTGTTGGTATAGATCATGTTGAATTAGGCAGGTTTTGATATATACTTACTGTCTGTGTTGGTATAGATCATGTTGGATTAGGCAGGTTTCGATATATACTTACTGAGTCCGGTGGTATAGATCATGTTGGATTGTCTCCCTCCACATTTGTATTTTGTCAAAGGGAAACACTGCAGGTTACAGTCTGTGGCTGGTCCGAATCGCCCGTATGAGTTACCACAGAAACATTCAAACTGGGCCTGCAGTCCGGCGTAGTAATACCCCCTGTTAAAGCAGTGATGAACACACATAGGTGGCCACATTCCAACTGCCGGGTCAGTGGAGGGTTCATAGGTTAAATCACGATCATTTGGATTGTCAGCATAGCAACCAACTTGGAGCCCAGAGTCTGCTCCTGAAACATCAAACAATTTCTTGTCTTAAAAGAATTCATGCTGCAATCATAATTTTTCTGTCTCATTTCCAATAGGGTTCTTTGATGCACGGATGTTTGCCCTGGGGGTCATTTATGTGGGAGGAAACCGGAGTACCTGGAGAAAACCCACGTGTCCGAGTGGGCAACCGCCATACCCTCTCACATACAACCACTGCCGATCATGGGGATTGAACTCGAGTCAAGTAATGAGAAGCGAGAGCACTACCTCTGCGCTACCCGGACACCCTATTAACTGCACATGTATATGTGTTCACTATCTTTGTCATGTTCAGTTTCGTTCAGTCCATCTGTAGATCACGAACTACAACACCACAGCAGTCAAACTTTTCATGTTTTTTTCATGCAAAATGCATGTACATATGTATTACAAGTGAAATCTGAACAAGCACTTCATAAGGTACCTGAATCTGCATGGTACTTAATTTATGGGTAGCCAGAGTTCCCTACCACTAAGATGCTACCAAAAATACCATTGTGATTTGATCTCCCAGACTAGGATTAAACCCAATTTGTTGAAATTGTTCTGCATTCCTATATCGATTCCCCCATTAGAAACCAAAGAAATAAGTATATCGTGTTGGGAGTTGTAATAATCATCAATGAACTTGGATTAATCTCTTTCTTCCTGACATGTCTATGTGCATGTACAAGGCTGCTGGAGGCATCTCTTGAGTCTGGGCCTGGTGACCCCAGCTGTATCTGCTGCACAATATTTCCCGTTAATTTCCATACTTGAGATGGTATCAATTGAGCCATCTGATTTCAAAAAGCATGTATATTGCACAAGAAATTTTCAGTTCCTTAAGCTGTAAAGGTTTCCATTAATGATTGCATTGTCCATTAACATCATCAAAAATGAAGGCTTTGCACTGAAGATGTCGTCAAAAGTGACAATTTTACACCGACTACAAAACAATGTAGTCAAAAGTGACAAATTTACACTGACTACAAAGAGTCAAAAGTGACAAATTTACACCGACTACAAAACATAATGTAGTCAAAAGTGACAAATTTACACCGACTACAAAACATATTGTAGTCAAAAGTGACAAATTTACACCGACTACAAAACATAATGTAGTCAAAAGTGACAAATTTACACCGACTACAAAACAATGTTAAAAGTGACAACATAGAGGAGAGTTAGGTATAAATTAATCTATCGTTTGTAATTTGGATCTGGTGCTTATTTTACATTTAAGTCTCGCCTTTTCGCTGTACGTTTCTTCCATAAAAACAAGACTTGATTAAAAGGGAGTTCATGTAATAATGGCCCCAGGGACCTGCTTTTCTCAAATAAATTGTGGAAAGAATATGGTGTCCTAATACAGCAAATTATGAATGTATAGCTAGAGCTGCAGGTCCGCAGGAATATGTTGTTTTAGTGTACTCTGGTCTAGCTGCATTAAATAAATGCAGGTCATACAAAACATAGCTCAGTCCCTGAATCTTAATATTCAATTGTTACATGAAGATGCATTGTAAATAAAATACCTGGGCATCCGTAAACCTCCCAACGCAGTGCAATTCTGGAGTGGAAATTTTTCGGCCATAATCTTATTTTCCTCATTACCAAGGGAATGCTCAAATAATGCTTGCGGACTGTGTTGCTGTCAAAGTTACCCTCAAATGTCTGAAAGATGTCAGTAACATTAGTCATATGAAATTAAATGTGTTGAACAAAAGAGGTGAAACAGTAAATCATAGTGCAGTTGAATCATGATTTAGGGTCTTAGATTTGATGTTCGATTCATTCCTGATCCATTTCAATTTGATTTGTTAATATAATACACATTCTCTTTCTGTACAGGCTCAAGACTTTCCGATCAAATCACGTACGTTCAATCAAAATGTTTACAAAATGAACAGAGAAATCAGAAGTCAGCAAATTGTGGAGCAATTGTGAAAATCTGTACGGTCTCCCTCAACATATAGATTTCCTGTATGAGAGGGCTTTGGTTTTAATTCATGTACAAGATATGTTATATATAGAATCTACCATGGTTTATTATGATTTATATTCATATCAAACCACAAGAGATTCTTTTTTCACATGTTAACCCCCCCCCCCCCATGTTATTGTATTGTTGGGAATTAATTTTGCCTCCTGACATTTTGTAAACAAACCACATAAAACTGATGCCTGTATGTGACATCACAAATTGGGAAAACAGTGTAATAATTGAAATTTATGTAATATGTGATATCCACCTGATAAAGGAGTAAACATACATATGTTATAGACACTTTTTATATTCAGTGGTTGCATGAGGTGGAGTACCACAAGTCTCGCAGCACATCTGTCCAGGAAACATTGAAAGCATCTAAATATCGGACTTTATTGATAAATGTCTACATTTTAGATATTCATTGCATGAAACTGAATCAAAAATAATAAAATTGTGACTATTGAATAACATTTTGTATTGAATCGTGAAGGTGCTGTATTGTTTCACCCCTATTGAACAGAAAGAGCAATATAAAAGGAATACCGTAAAACTCATACAATTAAAAGCAGGCTTAGATTTATTTTCTTTTATCTGAGCAGTCAAAATATAAGTAATATATCAGAGATAAGACCAAGTTTCTTTTAAGAAATCCAAGCCTGGTCTCCATAAAGAAAAACTTCAGGCATTTGATTTGATTTCTATTTTTAAGTCATAATGCCTGACTACACAAGTAGTTGTTCAGTTGGAGGGTGAACTTATGATGAGGACTCCAGTCAGTCATACTTATCTGTTGACTTACTAAGGTGACATGTGTGAATTATAATTATCTGTTGACTTACTAAGGCGACTTGTGCGATTATAATTATCTGTTGACTCACTAAGGCGACTTGTGTGATTATAATTATCTGTTGACTTACTAAGGAAACTTGTGTGATTATAATTATCTGTTGACTTACTAAGGCGACTTGTGTGAATTATAATTATCTGTTGACTTACTAAGGAAACTTGTGTGATTATAATTATCTGTTGACTTACTAAGGCGACCTGTGTGAATTATAATTATCTTTTGACTCACTAAGGCGACTTGTGTGATTATAATTATCTGTTGACTTACTAAGGCGACCTGTGTGAATTATAATTATCTTTTGACTCACTAAGGCGACTCGTGTGAATTATAATTATCTGTTGACTTACTAAGGCGACCTGTGTGATTATAATTATCTGTTGACTCACTAAGGCGACTTGTGTGAATTATAATTATCTGTACACTTACGATGGCGACTTGTGTGATTATAATTATCTGTACACTTACGATGGCGACTTGTGCGATTATAATTATCTGTTGACTTACTATGGCGACTCGTGTGATTATAATTATCTGTACACTTATGATGGCGACTTGTGCAATTATAATTATTTGTTGACTCACTAAGGTGACATGTGTTATTATAATTATCTGTTAACTTACGATGGCGACTTGTGCAATTATAATTATATGTTGACTTACTATGGCGACTCGTGTGAATTATAATTATCTGTACACTTACGATGGCGACTTGTGTGATTATAATTATCTGTACACTTACGATGGCGACTTGTGCGATTATAATTATCTGTTGACTTACTATGGCGACTCGTGTGATTATAATTATCTGTACACTTATGATGGCGACTTGTGCAATTATAATTATTTGTTGACTCACTAAGGTGACATGTGTTATTATAATTATCTGTTAACTTACGATGGCGACTTGTGTGATTATAATTATCTGTTGACTTACTATGGCGACCCGTGTGAAGGCATCGTATGCGTACCAGCGGATCCCGTCTGCAGAGTAGGACAGAGTGTACTGAGTGACCCATTCTGATCGATCTTGACGCCCTTGGGTTGCTATAGCAACAATTTGTATTCCAACACCAAAATCCACCTAAAATGTACAACACCTTCTATGACAACAAAATTTCTCTTCATTTTTACAGTGCAGATTAAAAATATCATTGCCCTATGTCAATCATGATGATAATTCGTAAACACTTTTGAAAATGGACAATATCTATACACAAACACATACACAGAATTTGGCGGAAAGCTATCTAACAGCTAAAATAAGCCAAAATTATAACCCCGCAGAAAAAAACCCCTATATGGCATATATACAATGTATATATATATATATATATATATATATATATATATATATATATACAGTAAAATATCTGTATCTTGAATATGGTTTATCTCGAATACCCCGCTTGAGTCGAAGTCGACCACCGGTCCCGGCCATTTTCCCTATATAAATGATTATAAAAACTTCTGATATTTCGAACTCGGTAATCTCGAATACTCCGCTTATGTCAAAGTATTTTCAAGGTCCCATACCCTAAATTCACCTGGTTTATCTCAAAGTGCAGTCAATTTTCCGCTCTGCTTACCATACCTGGCATCATTAAGTCACACATTCACACCCGCGGCTACATCAATTATAATTAATGACCGCTAATCCACGCTCGCCTTTTCCGAGTAGACCCAGGTCGCAATAAATGGTTCAACAGTTTGAGTGATTAGTGAAGCCTTCCAACATTACGGCTAAAGTTCACTGCCAATTATGAACTAACACACCCGATTCCAAGGATGGTGTTTTGAATGACACATTCTATCATTAACATGCGGGTTAGATAAACGCACAAAATCATCGAAGCACGCTTGAAGGTAATGCTCTTAATAACGATAATGCATTTAATAATACACGCTCATCATTAAAAATAGTACAGAGAAAACACGAAAATTTATTTAAGAAACATTTAAAAGTTTTGGTTTTTTAAAATCCGTCTTTTTTGTTTCTTACGTGATAGGTTCTTTCATTACAATGCAACAACTACATCCCAGTCGAGCCTGGACATCAGTAAACTTAAAGTAAGCATACAGGCACAATCATCTTAATTTTGAAACACATTGTGAATTCAGTTGGATGTTTATATATATATATATATATATATATATATATATAAATATATATATTAAAAGAAATAGAATAAACAGTACACAAAGTTAAAAATTTAACGCAAGCGCTTTCATTT